>NC_056465.1:21229856-21247805 GCF_008729295.1 Plectropomus leopardus
CTCAGAGGAAGATACAGATCAGGAGAGATTGAAGGGTATGATGATCAGGGGGAGCCTCTGATTTCGCCATCCCGGCACTCATTCCAAGAAGTTAAACCTAGAAGCTCATTTCCCCAGGCACCGCCGCGTAACCGCACTCGCTCCAACCCTAACTTAACCATTAACAGTAGAGGTCAGCCAGGAACCCCACTAACAGCAAGCCCCAGTCCCAGCCTGTCCTCTCTGCAAGCCCCAGAGAGGCCCCCCAGAGCCCGGGACAAGAAGGAGGGCGGTGGCCTCCAGAGACATGCGTCCGCTCCAGCCCTCGAAGCCCGGCCACCCACAGGCAAATCACCCAAGCTGGGACTGCTGAGGATCTTCCGCAGGCAGTCCTGGACCGGTCATTCATACTCCCAGCTGGACAACACAGAGTTAGGACCCACACTAGGAGAGATCATGAAGCCAGACACTCCTACCATGTCTTTGAGGAAGAAAATGAGAGCTTCAGCCTCGAGTCTGACCAAGCTGTTCTCCAAGTCCTCCAGTAAGGAGGATGTGAGTAAAGGAGGTGAGCTATTGGAAATCATACTCATTTTATTTGATCAATAAATAAAAATTGATTTAAGCAGCACCATTTTAAGGAAAAGCCAACGACACAATATATAGATATTGTGTGAGAAATTTTATCCAAGCAATTGTTTTTTTCCTTTTTGTGTTATTTGTCTTATTCAACAGGCCCAATAGTTAAAGGATCCGCTCCCATCCCTCCTGAAAGGCATCGTAGCTCTGGTCTTGAGAGCCCAAAAAAGAGGACCTCCAAACTGCTGCCTTCTCTTAAAATACCTGCATTCAGAAAGACAAAAGGTTGTGAATAAGCTGCATTCTGTTGATTATGTATTTCTAGTCCAAAATGGTTAAAAATCGTAATTTTACTATAAGCCTGGCTGTTTATGTTTGTTATTTGCCATGATTTCCAGATCTGCTGGTCCGTCCCAACAAGGCTGAAGTTTTCCAGTTAGATGGAGGTGGAGTCCTGCTGGTTTGGAAACCAGTTCAGTCCAGTGACCCTGTCACCTACTGTGTGCAGTACTGTACGGATGGTGGGTTCACAGCGATAACACAGCAACACAAATGTAATCGGTGGTTTGTGTTAAAAGGAAGCCAAATTAATTTTTTTATGTTAGTTTTTTACTTTATGCTAGACTACCACTATTGCTTGAGCATCATGACCATTAAAAGTTGTGGATTTCCAAGTAAACCACGTGTTATGTGCCTTGTCAGGAGGGGAGTGGACGGTTCTGTCGGAGGAGGTCACTGAAAGCTGCTTTGTGGTAAAGGACTTACCCCGAGGAGCTTCTTATGTGTTCAGGATTGGCTGCATCACCAAGACAGGAGCAGGACCATTCAGTGATGCTTCAGCACCTGTTGTTATGGCAACTCATCCTGAAGGCAACAAAACTCAAACACAATATGCTGCATGTTTGCTGTTAAACGTGTTATCAAATCCATTTAATTTTTCCCAATTTTTTAGAGTCTATTTTTGATCTAAGATCTTCACTGGTTTGGTCTTTTCAACATACAGATTTACAAAAAACAACTGTAAAAATGTACAAACGGGCACCACAAAGAGAGTTACATTGTTTTCACCTGTATTTACTCTGTTGTACAGAGATCCACATTCCTCTCATCCAGACTGAGTCACTGGGGTCAAAGGTCACTGGGTCAGAACAACAGACTGCACACAGGAACTACAGTTTTCTCTCTGAGATCAACAGGTGGGATTTTTAAGTCGAAGTTGCCCTTTTTGAGTAAAACCATAGTTAACCTAGCTGTCATGTTATTTTTTTCACTACTCCAGTATTTACTTTGTAAAACAAAATCAAGTGTTTTCCAACAGACTTTACCTGCTTATTCAGTGTCACAAAGGACTGGAATTAGCTCTGGGATGCAGTCCATAAAGGATAGTCTAATCTTGTTCCTCCCATTTCCCTTTTCTCAGTACAGCTTTCTCTGTACCTCTTTTGTTTTGTTTTCTCACAGGGGCCGTTTCAGTGTAGTTACCGTGTGCAGGGATGTTGAGACCAGCCAAGTGTTTGCTGCTAAAATCACCCCATATCAGGCAGAGCAGAGACAGCTGGTGCTGAGGGAATACCAGCTGCTGAAGAGGCTTCATCACACTCACCTGGTGCAGCTGCACGCCGCCTATTTCACCTCCCGTTACCTGGTGTTGGTGGAGGAGCTCTGTCCTGGCAAGGAGCTGCTCCACAGTCTGGCAATGAGGTAAAAGAAGGCTTGAGAAACACACAGACCAAACTGTTTGTGTGTGGATTTATACACTGAGGAGCAACATCAAGTAGGAGAGATAATGCAGAAAGAAGTGACCACCATTTAATTTCAAAATAAGACGCTGTAATTATTCTAAAAAGAGAGGTGGAGAAAAAACAAACACTACAAAAGTGCACTCAGTAGACTGCAGATCTATGTCGGACATTTGTGAAATGAAGGGGAAACAATATGCAAGTTATATTATCAACTAACCAGAGGAGACAAGCCATATGGAGACAAACCTCAGACACAATCTCCCCACATGTATACACACACACACACACACACACACACACACACACACACCACACACACACACACACACACACACACACACACACACACCACATATATACATACACAGATCATCAAATCAAAATGGGACCAGACTTTTCTTCGTATGTCAGTTTTTGAGCCATGACAAAGGACAAACTATGGCAGACATGCAGACATAGCGGCTCGTTTTTAACCAAGCTGACTGCCAGAAAAGCCTTTTGCTGAGCGAATTTGTTAATCACTTCTGGCCCCTACCAGCCAGTTTCTAGCTGGCACATACACCATTATGACGTCAGAAAGATGCTGGACTCAATAGACGTTAAATTTAAGTTAAAACTTCACGTTGTGTGGACGTTCACTTTATATTTTACAAATGCTGGGTATTGTTCTCCATATTTTACAAATTATATTTTTGAATGTTTAGGTTACATGGGCATGAGACTTTTGGAGGATGACGGTTACTTAACACAACTTAAAACCTATGAAATATCAGCATAATCTGATGTCAGTATTATACGTTAAACTGACGTTGTCATTAGTAGTTGTACTGACATTGAAGTTCGCTCACCTGATCTCAGGACCTAAATTCAACCAAATATTAAACAATGTTCATGGCCGGCTGCATTAAGAGGAGTGAGGAGCCAGCAGTCAATGATGCTATAAAACAAGTTTATCAACAGTTGAACAGTTCATCGCAACCACGAGAGCTCCTTGAGCATAAATGTGATATTAGGTTGATGGTTCCAGTAGTTTGCAAGTTTAGCTGCGGACAGACATACAGACACACGACCAAACCGATTTTTTAATGAGAAGTACAGCTGTTTTCATGTGATTTAAACACATTTTGAGCAGTTTTAAGATAATCTGCACAAATCAAACTAAACACTGAATTCAGATGTATGAATTTCCAGATGGCATATGGACACTTATTGTAACAAATCAATGTAATATCTTGCTTTTTATTATCCATTTCCTCTGGCAGACCTTTGTCAAAGAGGTTATTTCTATGCACCCAGAAGCCATTTGTGATGATCCTTAACATAATGTAGTTAAACCTAAGAAACCTGTCTTTCTGTGTTCGTGCCCTTTCAGAGATCTGTACGCAGAGTCTAACGTTGGCGAGCTGCTGGTTCAGATTCTGAGTGCGGTCGATTACCTCCACAGCCGTCGAGTCGTCCACCTGGACCTGAAGTCTGACAACATGCTGGTGGATGATTGTAACCACCTGAAGATAGTTGACTTGGGCACGGCTCTGTCCTTCACACCTGGTCAGCCTCTCAACGTCGAGCACATTCACGGCCTGTCGGAGAGCAAAGGTACTGATGTCTGACCAGTTTGATTTCAAAAGTCAAACTAAAGTGTGAAAGATTTTGATGCCTGCATTGTCGTAGATTCTTCTAGTACACTAAACCTTTGACTGTCATGGCCTCCAACAGACTGCCGCGGCAAAGGTACACATTCATTGAGGACGGATGGATGGAAATAATTCAGCCTAACTTCACCCACCTCAGCTGATCCTAGCTACCATAGCCTAACAAGTCTATTTTCTATCTTCTAGTTTTGAGTCATTTTCTTAATTAAAAAAATAAGCATGTGAGTGAATGTGGCATTGCCAGTAACAGCACAACTCTTTATGAACAATATCCCGTTTCTGTCTGTTTTGTCAGTTTATATTGTCCTTCCTAAAGCTCCGGAAATCCTTGAGGGTCAAGGTGTCGGGCCTGAAACGGACATCTGGGCTATTGGAGTTCTGTCCTTCATCATGTAAGTAGAGATG
This sequence comes from Plectropomus leopardus, assembly GCF_008729295.1. Classification (NCBI taxonomy): domain Eukaryota; kingdom Metazoa; phylum Chordata; class Actinopteri; order Perciformes; family Serranidae; genus Plectropomus; species Plectropomus leopardus. The sequence goes on from NC_056465.1 coordinate 21,234,214, forward strand.
CACAGATGAATTAGCTGCACAAAATGCAAACAGATTTAGGAGAGTTTGTGGCTTCGGCCAACTTATTCCCTTTGTACTAAAGGATCAGATTTTGTACAAGTTGCATCCCCTCCATCTATGGTATGGATTATATGGCACTCATATCTACTCATAAAGAGGAGGGCAGACCAAATACTGAGATACTCTAAAAATCATGTGATTCAACATCAATGATTCAACTTTAAATTCTTAAGCTGGTAGTAACATTTGTGATTTAAAAAATACAGTAATAGTCTTATATTGGAAACAAATGCAAAAAAAGTTGGCTAGTGGTGATAAGGGAGGGGAATTAAAAATATTACTTTATTACAATTTATTTTAAAAAAAAGCAGGGATAAAAAATCTAAAATCACAAATTGAATAAAATGCAGTCCAACTTAGGCATAACCTAACAAAACTAAGGAAAGTGAGCTGAGGCCACTTGCAGAGGCAGACTGTGGTACCTGTGCTCCTACTTGCATGCAATAAGTGAAGGGACCTAGCCTCCCAAAAAGATGGCACTCCGCCTCACTGAAAGAAAAATACAAAAGAACTAAAAACAAACCACCCAGCTGGTTTAATAATAACAAAATAAGTAGAATCTGAACAAAACTATGTGGCTAATCAACATAAACAGCTAGACAGAGGGCAAAAAAGAGTTATAGTAAAATTCTAAAAGGGCTAAAAAACAGCAGCAGCTTAACCTAAAGAAAATTAACAGGTTTAACCATGCTGTTTGCTGAAATGTGCATTGTGGGACCCGACTCACCAAGGTAAGCAGGGCAGCTGGGTATTCTTCATGCATCATGTGCAGCCAGCAAGCAATCAAAGCTCCTCTAAACAAAATGCAGGAAAATAAGTGTGCAGAGAAATAATGTGATTGTCCATCTGAAGTCTAATCGGCTACACGTACCTGCAGCAGCACATCCAGCCACACTTCAAGGAGAGGCCAAAATACTGAGCTTTGCCAACAAGGCCGTGTATGATCAGACCTTGATGAGGGGAGTGGTTGGGGAGGAGTGAGGCCTGAGGCTGCGTTCAGCAGCACTACATGATCACACTGACAGACTGGAAGAGAGAGCACCTCACCACAATGAAATGTTTACCAACTGACTGTATCTTTTGTGGTGCTGAGATGCTAAATTATAAAGTAATTTGGTAAAACACAATGTTTTGAGGTTTTTTGTATTCTCTTTCCTGTCTTCACCAGGTTGAGTGCCGACAGCCCGTTCCATGCTGAGCACAGCTGGGAGCAAGACAAAAACATCAGGAAAGGAAAGATCCAGTTTGGGCGTTGTTACCCCGGTCTGTCAGAGGGAGCCTTAAACTTCATGAAGAGCAGCCTGAACAACAAATCCTGGTGAGTATCTCTCTTAAAATGTAGTTCACAACAGAAAGCGTGTTTGTGTGAAACTTTGTATTTGTACGTTGGGAACATATTGTTAATGAAATGTGTATATTCTGATATTATTCTAATGTGATAAAAACTTTGTAGGGGGAGACCCACTGCAGCCGAGTGTCTCCAGAACCCGTGGCTGCGAGCCCACCGAGCCCCACACAAAGGCCGGCACTCCAAAGTTTGTTTCTCCACAGACAAGCTTAAGGATTACCTCAAACAGAAGGAGGAGAAACGAGACCAGGTCCGCACCAAGCTTCAGGGTCCCTTTTTCCAGTAAAGCAAAACTGCGAGGGTTTCACTTACCAGAAGCTTGCCCTAAAAAGTCTGCATCTTTACAACCAGCTCGCTTCTTTTCAGCTTCTTTTGTGGCTCGTTGGAGCCAGGACAGATTTCTGAAATCATTTTAGTATCTTCTGATTTTGAAAATGTGATGCGTCTTAATGAGTGTTTCAAAATTCATTATCCATTGGCTTCTATATGTGAGGGTGCTTTTGGTTTATATGGAAACATACCAGGGATGAGTTTTAGTTAAAGAGCGCATGAGTTGTAAAATTCAGATTTTGTGACATTAGAAACTGTTGGTTGCTTCTTGGTATCAGACAGATGCACGTGTTTGGCCTTAAAACTGTTTTCTGTGCTTTTCTTCTTCATACAGAAAGCAGATCTTTTTTCTGAGTGACATATTTTATTTAAAAATGTATACATTTTTGCCTTAAAGTTATATTGTACAAATGGGAACTCGATTAGATTTCTATGCTTTGTTGAATGCCTCATAATATATGGGTCAGTCACCTGCCCAAATGAGTTGATGAATGAAAGATTCATTAAATGGCACAATAGTAGTCAGTCGTCATCGTCCTCGCATTCTTTATTCAACACGGAAGCATACATGCAGATGTTAAATGTAATTTATGCAGTGATTTTTTTTTTTTTATCTCAGATGCATAAACTTCTGTCATAATTGAATAATATGCAGCATGTGAGTAATTATTTAAATAACAATACAACTGATAACAGTGAAACACTCAACTATGAGGGGATTTATTTCTACTGTATTAAACTTAAACAAAACAAATAAATATAAGTGTAACTACAGAATATTTGCAGTGAGGTACTGACTGATGTGTACTCCACACTTGTGTGTCAGCCAGTGCCAAACTTTAGCTTACAAACACCAAATGTAGCTGTGGATTTGGCGGTTGTATCTGTTGTTTTTCTTTTACAGGGCAGCTGAGTCAGCTGGCAGAGATGTATGGGTCAGATGTTTACGTCTAAATCAACCACTTAATTTATTAAATCTAACACAAATCCCCCCCATTCTCTCTCTGTCAAGAACAAACATCCTTCAATTCAAAGTCCGTCTTTTCTTTCTTCACTGAGCGTTATGTACTGAGCAAACCTCCGACCATGTAACGCAGAGGGTAAAAGACAAACTTCTCCAAATGAAAGTTTATTTTGAGTTTGCAGGGTGTGTTGGCGCTTCTGTCCAGCAGCAGAAAGGCTGTTTGCTTCTTATGATTTGGCCTCCTTGACTTTTTGGATTTCCTGTTTAAAGAGAAATGAGGCACACTTTTACATTTCGCACGTTTAAAGCATGTTGCTGTTCAGAGCATCAGGGAGATAAAATGGTTTGTGGAGCAGCTGTTAGACAGGAGTATCAATATATTTATGAAACAAATGAGCGCAATGATATTTTATGGTTTTACTCACATCGCTGAGGATGTCTTTCAGCTCCTCGTAAGCCCTCTCTAAGTCATCATTGATGATAACAACATCAAACACTCCGGGCTCGTTGCCTATGAAGAGATTTGGATCAGCTGCTTGTTGTCTTTATTACAGTATCATGTTGGAGGAAAACTGCAGAGAAACTTACTGAGCTCCATATCCATGCGTGCCGCCTCCAGCCGTTTCTGTAAACTCTCCTCTGTTTCTGTCTGTCTGTCCCTCAGACGTTTTTCCTGAGAAAGACGATGAAAAAAGATATATTTCACCCAAGAGTACAACACAGCTATCATTTCTGCAGCTCACATGCCTCACAAAGTCGTATATTTTATATCTTATTTATCTCAGATCCATTTTGTCCCTCACTATCTTGTTTTTATTAATTTTTCCAAAATAAATCTAGGTATTAACTGCATGTAGCAATCAAAATTACCACTTTTTCTCACTCTTTGACAGCTGACTCTTCACAGGCAAGAACAAATCTTGAAATATTGCAATATTTTATATGGATGCAACATATTGAGTTGGACACTTACCAGGATCTCCATGGAGGGAGGCTGGATGGAGATGTAGATGGGGTTTAGGTCAGTCTCTTTAATCCTCTTCACTCCCTGGATGTCCACATCTAAGATGCAGATTAGGTTCTTGGCCAGCACGTCTTCGATGGCAGCTTTACTAGAAAATCAAAACATTGCTGTATCAGAAAGTCATACAAAACAGGAGGGTTTTTGAACAGTTAGGATGATACATCTGAACATGGAGGGGCTTGAAAATGTCCCAACAGGTATTGAGAGTGTAATCATGTAATTTTTGTGCCTCTAACACACAGTGACCAAGTTAAGAGGATCGCTGCATTGATCCAATCTGCTCAGACTCGTACTGTGGTGAGTGTTTGTTATCTTCAGAATAAGAGGAAGAGATTAAACGTGACACACACAGTGCTGAGCTGCAGCGTTGCTCTTTTTGACCTAGGAAGGGTTAAAGCTCCACCATCTGCCACCGGGCTATTATATATCCTCTTGATCCCTTCGGCCAGGCCTGAGGGTCTCTTATATAAGACGATAGTCTTTATTTAAACCGAATTAATTTAAATAACTATCAGTGACATTTATACTTTGTGGTATTTTTTCAAATTTTCATCCTGTGGGTGGAATGAAACAGCATTTAGACTGCTGAAAAACACTGACACTATATAGATGAAGCTCATTTTTTGCAAGTGGGCAACTTGCTAACACATGTCCCTTAAATGTTTATCGGAAATGAAATGCCTTTGGGTTTAAAATGTTCAAAGAAGGTGACATAACTAGATATAATGTGTACAAAAAATAGAAATGTCAGTGATTCTGCATATAAATCTGATGTTTTTATGGTGGTTTTTGATTATATGGTGAAAATATTTACCTTGTTCCATACATGTTGCCAGAAAACTCAGCGTTTTCGATGAACTCTCCGTTGTCAATTGCCTCCTGCATGGCCTCTCTCGTCGTGTAGTGGTAGTCTGTAAGATGCAACTTTAATCATGAATTTAGCTCTGATTGAAAACAGGTGATGCAAATCAAATTAACACATACTACAGCTTTTAGTGAAAAATGAGTCAGGGTGTATCAAAATAAACAATAAGCATAGCAGTGATCGCACCCAAAACTAAAGAAAATCCAGGCACATGGGCTCAACTTATTGTTTACAATTTACTGGATAATGTTTTTTGCTTATCTAATAGTGTGTGTTCAATGAATGTTCTCCGCTGAGCTAGTTTTGAGACTGTGTGTGTGTAGGATGCAGTCATTATCTAAGGTAAAAGCATGCAAAATTGATAAATGTTTTATTTATATTAACATAGAGTATAGAGCACATTATTTTGTCCATACCAGATTCTTACGCCTAAGTCTTCACAACATCAAAACTTCTGAGGGATCTAAAACAGCAGAGTTTTAGAAACAAACAAGTTACTACTTCTAGGACTGATGGACACTGTGATAGCACACGATCATTAGCACAAGAACACGAAGGAGTTTGTTCAGACTGAAGCAACAATCTGAAAGGAAACACTGGATAGATTACGAGGTGGCAGTGCTGTAAACAAATAGATAATAAGCCTAAAACCAGGGCAGAAATTACTTTTTAACTGCATGCAGGAAAACTGCAGTATATTAAATATTTCTATGCAAGATCAAAACTTAAGTTTGGCCCAAAGTGAGCAAAGTTCAAAGTTGTGTTCTAGATTAATAAAAAAAAAAAAATCAATTCAGTGTCCAGTGATGTTAGTACAAATAAATATTTTCCCTGTATAAATTCACATTATGAATCCTCCTCCTGTGATGCTAATATCTTGTTGCAAATCATCAGTTCTCCATCAGCCAAACAGGGAAATGGGACACAAAACCTCACGGGACTGGAAATGGGAATCACTACTGAGGCGTCACAGGGGGCTATTTTCAAAAGCTTTTTACTCCAAAGTGTAAACTGTCTGATCCTGATTCCTTAGATCATTAAACGCTTTTCTTTATCCTTTTGTTTGTCACATGTCTGAGTCTGATTCAAATGACAGCATGCCAGGATGAAAGTAACCCCTCTGCTTTAAAATACTGTGATCAGGAATCACACTGAGGTCACCTTTATCTGTGGTTTCTGATTCATTTGGACACGATAATGAGGCTGACTTTTCTAAGTCTTCAGAGGATAAGACGGCTGCTACGGGCAGTAAAGTAGCCCCCAGAAGCATGGGGAGCTTGTTCAGGCCTATGGAGAAAGCAAAAAAGGCACAGAAAGAGGTTTATGCCTTTCTATCAAGGAAGCTATACAGGGGGTACAAAACTATTCGTGCAGTTCACTTGGGAGTAAGAAGTGCTGTGGATATTATTTTAAACCAGGAAGGTAGGGGAAGTGGGGAAACACTGCACAGAAACAGATGTGCAATATGCACTTTTATCACAGTTTGAGCTCTGAAGGCCTGCAAAGGTCTACTGACTTTCATTTGACCAGACAATAAAAAACAGAATCGGATCAAGCAAAAGGTACAAAGACACTTCAACAACTTAAAATGATAATCTGAGCCTGTCTGTGGCAAAAACATTTTTACCACTTTTAATGGAGATACAATTGCTGCTTAAGCTTAAATTGCAGCTGCTACCCAATTTCTGCTGGACCAATTTCAAAAATTGTTGTTCTTATCAGTCTCATGGACACATATGCACATTAAATATGGTCCAGGCTGAAAAATGCACAAGTTATCCTTTTAACGGAATCAAAAACAACAATTTACACACATGCCACTAATTTACAGATGTTCACAGAGCTGCAGCCTGACCAGCCAAATCAAAATACTACACCAAAAATCAAGAGCTTAAAAAAGAAAAGCCAGAGTACAGAGAGAGCAAGAAAATGACAGGAACAGAGAGGCAATGGCCAAAAGTAGTGCGATAAAGCACAAGGTATGGTGGCTGAAACTGAACATTGCAAAAGGTTGACGGACCAGCAAATAAAATCCCCTGTATCAGGCTAAGTTTTAAAGCTAGTAAAGATACTGGCATATGAAACCCGGTACCAACCATGTCATCTTTTTAGGAAGAGAAAAATTATACTCCAAATTTAGGCAACATTTTGGTGAGTAAAAAAAGTTGCATTGTCATTTTTCTAAATTGTGTATTGTAGTATTTTAGTTTATTTTTATAATTGGTAAGGATGGGTGGATGAGGGGCCAAATTTGGAAACTGTTCTTGTCTCCGTGTCCATAGTTCCTAATGGCTGGCCTGCACAGTTCTACACATTCAAATCAAGTCCAGGGCTGAGTCCCAGAGCATGATGGTCCTACCACCGTGTGAAGGTGCTAAAAGCGTCAAACACCCACTTGTGGCACCTGTGCAGATACTAAAGACTGTCACAATGAGTCTGTTTTGAAGCAGAACTACTGTACCTTTTCCATCCTCCTCTCCTGGTCGAGGGTTTCTTGTTGTGTCTGTAAGGAGAGGATTTCATCATTAAAACCCGCCCTGAAATAAGGTGATGGATCATCAGTAATGTTGCTTTTTGAGTGGAATTGCTGCAAAACCTTAAAAGATTTACTGGTGTAGCCTGACACAAAATCTATCAGCAGGTTCAGAATTAGACCATCAAGCCGAGACACTGTGACTGCTGTCCCACTTCCTCCTCAGACAGGAGGAAGCCGATAACCACTTGGCACACAAACGTACGTGACACGCTGAATCCAAAGATGCCCTCATGATCCTTCATCAACTTCTTCATCAGAGTGCTCTTCCCTGCTCCAGAGGGGCCACTCAGCACCAGGGGCCTTGGTCCTGACATTGTTCTGAGACAGACGGAGACATTAAAAGGAAATCAAAATGATATCTTTCAGTGTCAATCTAGAGTGTGAAATGGGACAATGCATTTTATGTAGGAATCATTTTTTTCAGAAAATAACTTGTAATAGATGATTTTTGCCCTTTTGAGTATTTTACTCAAACTTCTTTTAACTTCTTTTCTACATAAACAGTTCTGCTGCTCTGCTGGTAAAGCTCACCAGCTCTCCCTTCAAATGGCCGAAGGTGTAGAAAGGATTATCCTTTGATCCAAGCTTCCCTCTACCACTACGCTCTCAGGAAGAAACCTTCCAACACGCACATCAAGGGTTAAAAGCCGGCCTTTGCCCCGACATTATTGTGGCTTTAATCTCCACTCATAATTAATCGACACTTAGGAAATTCCTATTTCCTTAATTGAAATATTTCAGCACGTCCACGTCCTAATTGCTGACTCGTTAGACAGCCAGAGGCCCAGGGGTTAATGTTAAGAGTGCCTGTTAATGAAGTCATGGCAGGTCAGTCAGCAGAATTAATTGGATCTGGGCCAGGCGGCACAAAGGGTGCAGGACAGGTGACCTATTTGGCTGCTGCGCTGAGAGAGGATGATATTTCAGGGAACGCTGCTGAATAAATTCATTTATAATCCACATTAATACAATTAAGTACAAATACAGTCAAAAAACACCCAATAGCTCCCTTTAACATTTTCCTATTATGGATTATTCACTGCTTTCCCCCACAGTTTTAGAAAAGAACAGCTAAAAAGGTCAATAAATTGCAAACCATCCATTTTGGTTCCCTTTGTCCTCAACCTTGCTGAACATTTAGTCACTCATACAGTTAAAAAAAATTCAAACTAGATGTAATCACATGAAGGAGCCTTTGCAAAGTGAAACCCTAAATGCAAGATCCTGCAGTGACTGAACATTTACTGCACACCAACAGAAAACTGCAGAGCATTTAAAATATGTAAGCAGCAAACAAATACTGTACAAACATATATCATAGATGTGTAGTAGGACATGCTGTAGTCTTAGCTGTACAGTGCAAAAAAAATAAAATGCAGCTCTCCTTTGAGTTGAGGTTTTCAAATTGAAACTCACATTAATCACATTAGTAAATAAACAATTATTTTGTAGGCGAAAAGTTTCATCTTACCTTTCCTCCTGAGCAGTCTGTGTCGTCGAAACGTTCAGTAGCAGATGATTCTTTAGCCAGGCTTCTTAATGGACTACAATGAGTGTGTGTGTTTGTATGTGCGTGTTTGATTCACTGAAGCAGCTCACTGTCAGTCTGAATTACCACCACCTCCCTTCAGCTCACTGACCAATCACATGTATGCATGCTGGCTTGTTTTTATCCACACCGTCTATACAGGTCACACCGACAACCTGTGGGCAGCGTAGAAGGTTTTGATAAACAAATGATCACTGCAGCAGAAGCTTTGTGTAAATTTGTTAATCCAGAGACTTGTTGCTTAAGCACCAGATTTGTATTTCTGGCTTTAAGGGGAAAAAGCAGGTTAAAGTGTGTAAATATACAGTACAAATTAAACAGAAACTCTTCTACTTAAGGTTGGTGTGGTAGAAACATTTTTAACTTTATCCAGGATAGTTTCTGTTCACACTCAGAAAGTTACATGTATTCATACCTGGCAGCTGCCCAGTACAACCACAGTCTGTTAGAGGAATACTTCACCAAGAAAATTATCATTTGTATATTAGTTACCCACCCTCGTGTTATGTTGAATTCTCACATGCCTCCATGGTGAACTAGGAGTCCAAAAATTCTTAATGAGCTGAAGAAAATGGGGGCCGCGTTTAACAACAGCGAAATTATATCAAAACATGTTTACAACTCTAACACAACTTGTGCAGTATAATCCAAGTTTCATGTATTCGGTCATTTGCTCAGTTCTCCCCAAACACATGCATTTTTGCTAAAATGTTACAGCTAGAGCTTGTTGAGGCGCAGTACTTGTCTGTGCATGAGATTGTTTATGTTTTAAATCATAAGGTTTTTGCAAAAATTCATGTGTTTGGGAAGTACTGAGCATACGACTGGATGAATACGACTTAGATTAAACTGTGTGAGTTGTGTAGGAGTTTGTAAATAGATGTTTAGATATAGTTTTACTGCTGTTAAACATGGACCCCATTAACTTACTTCAATTCATAGATTTTTTCTTGTTTTTGGACTCTTTGTTCACCATGGTGGCATATGATAAAACAATGCTTTCTTCACAAATTCAGTAAAACACTTGGTGAGTAATTGATAAACAAATAATTATTTGGGCAGTGAGGTATTCCTTTAAGCAGCTCCACTGGAGCATGTTGGAGGTTAAAGAGGGGGGACTGAGGGTCGTGTTCTGTGCTTTCACTTTTTCAACAACAATGCAGTCACATTTAGAAATCTGGGAAGAAAAATCCAACCATAGAATTTATACACGCTGACTGTAGATAGACACTAAATAACATCATCCTGCTATACCTGTAATGAATTGAGGGTTTTTGTGGTGTTTTACTTCCCTTTGATTGGACCTTGTAGTGTTGGAGTAGTTTTCAGTACCTCACGCAGTAAAAGCTCAGAATAGCAGGGTTTAGTGTCCCTCGACTCTACATGAGCTGTCATGGGCTCTGCAGGACTAATCCTGCACCGACCCACTTCTTAAAGGGCGACTTCACCACATAACAGTCATCATAACAAGACTGTCGACGGGCCTACACAACTCGAGACGCTTCCCGTCCATTCAAACACTTAACAGGTGAATAATCATGTCACCACCTGCAGATAAAAAACATCGTGGACCCTTTTAGATGCACGTTTTATTGTAGTAACATTGATAAAATTAGATTTAATGATCCTATACAAAGAAACACATCAGTGACAAAGACAAAATGAGCCTGAATGTGATGAGATTATTGTAAATGTTTCCAACCTACAGGAGCTAAACAAATAATAAATGATCGAAGCAAAGACAAACTCTGTACAGTAAATACAGTCGGGTTGTTCTGCTAGTCAACATCATATACACACACACACACACCAATCCAAACATACACAAAACTATATACATGTGCTTTGCATGTGATTTCTTTTCCTCGGAAAACAGAACAAAGGGATTACAAAAATGATAAATATTGTCCCAAAGCATTTTTTCTCTTTGTTTATCAGTGCCTGAGCTCTCGGCTGGTTTTCTTCTGATCTGGTTGATGTTGCAGCAGGAACATGGATATTGTACAGGGCTGTGAAGGAAGGTCAAAGGTCACACTTGCTGTTCTGCAACCTATTGGGGATTAGTGGATACACTGATACACAGGTAGGACCAGGAAGGTGTGACGAGGAGGAGGAGGGTGGGAGTCTATGACAGGCCAGCTGCCCACAAGTCCACCCTTGATTGGTTAAAACAGAAGAAGCCCCTCTCCTCGTTCTGTGAGTGGCGGTGTCACAGGTAGACCCGCCTCAGGTCTCCTGGTGAGGTGATGGTGTTGCACTGAGGACATAACTTCTTTGCTCCCTAAGGAAAAGGACGTAAGATTTGACTTTTATTAAGCAGACACTGATTATTGTACTTTGATTTCATGTTCATGTGAAGATTCAGATTCAGAAAACTTTATTGTGACTAAAAATCGTCTCAGACGTGTCTTGACATACAGTGCAAAACAAACTGGGACAATAATCATACAGCATGTTTGTGGAAAAAAAAAACACAAATTCGATATCTTACCAGCGTTCGAAGCCAACATTCCTCACAGTGAACATGCCAGCACTGGATAGAGGTAAGAGGGGTTGTGTACGTGTCCTGCAAAGAGAAAACACAGGTGATGATTCCTTACATGTAGTACATAAGGCTGCCACTAGATGTCCATGTGAAACTACAATAAAAGCATTAAAAGATGCTCAATGTTAAATTAAATTTTAGCAATTTCATTTAACAACAAGAAAAGTCCAGCTGGTGTGTTCAGTCTTTTATTTTACACTGCGCTGTTTAGTTTTAATAGCTCATACAATACATATTGTTTTGGCAATTATCTTCATAATGATATGTATAGATTTTGGGGAGGACGGAAAACTTCTCCCTCAAAATTTAGAACATGTGCGTTTGTCCTCCCTGATACAAACTTTAAAGTAGCCGAGGATTTTTTTTAATGCAATTAGAGATATTTTCACCATAAACGGATGCATAAAAAGGCAAAAAATTATGCAAAAAATTCACTTGAATGCAAGATATTCAGCATTTAACACTCAAAATGATCTGGCGGAGGAGCCCAAATGCCATTGTTTTTATTATGTGTCCCCCAAATACTTAAGCTAAACCTATATCCTTGTCCGTAAGTCAAAATGCAGATGAGCAAATTAAGTCTATCATGTTAAAACTTTTGTGTATTAACAAGCACTGGAATCTGATCAAAGGTCAGTCACAAAATTGTTAAACTTTGCTTTGGTTTTTATTCAGTTCTTGTGGAGTTAAAGAGCTGTTAGTGTTCTCTAGCTGAATGGCTGCAACCTAGATTTTGTTATATGTATGTTTGGCTTTCATTATAGATTCATTCTTTTTTTCTTTAAAATCAGTTAATCATTTGCTCTATATGTAAATACAATTGTGAAAAATATTAATCACAAGTTTCCAACACATGCCAGCGATACAGTCAGATCAGCTTCTTTTTTTCATTCAATTAGCCGATGATGTAAAAAGGGAGAAAAGCAGCAAAATCTCACATTTAAGAATCAATAAATAACTTAAAGGATAAATAGTTAAAATATTTTGGATAATTTTTCTGATGCTTTTATACAGTCTATAATAACATAATACAAAATCGACAATATATTACATTTCCACATTAACTAATCATACTGAGAGTCTGCATGGTTATTTAAGTGTGATGTCAAACAGATTTAACTGAGATTTTCAAATGATGTCACTTAAAGTGCTTCATGTATTAAAAAAAAGACTACAAATACAAATCTGTATCAACAGATCAAAATATCATCAGCACATTTATATTTCCTTAAAAAAGCACGACTGATACTGACTTATTGGTCCCTACAGGGATATCAACACTTTCTGCAATACTGCGCTGTTGTCTCTATTTTGTTTCTCTGCTCTGTCGATTTAATTTGCCTTCGTACTCACCATACAGATGAGGCATTTAAATCTGTCTCCTTTAGACAGCTGTTTTTCCAAATCTCGTATCCGAGCTTTAAGTGCATCCAGAGTTGTCAGCGTGGAATCCTCTGAGAGCCTGCACACACACACACACACACACACACATACAGGGATGGACGGTAACAGGAGGGGAGATGGGAGGGTGCGTGAGTTAGGCAGACACTGGAGAGTCATTTATAAATCGAAGACAGATTAAATTATTCGCTGGCCAACATGGACACTGAGCATGAAATTTAGCAGCAATCACATTGCCTGCATTCGCTGTCTCATTTATCATAAGCAGAGGGGTGTGTGTGTGTGAGTGTGTGAGGTGAGGGAGGGGGGTTGAGATGTCAGGGTCCTCACAGAGATAGACGTACACACAATTACAGGATGGACTATATGTGCAAACATACTGTACAGCGAGGCAGACGGGCTACAATGCATTAAGCGTGATGAAATGTGCATCGCCTGCTATGACCTTGATTGATGATATCATCACATTGATATAGTATTATGTATCAGGCTGGTGGGCGCAGGGGCAGGTAGCCCAAACTGGTTTGACACAGAGAGCCAGGCCCCCAAAATATACTTCACAGTGAGGGACAGTGTCCCTTCCTCAGCTCTGATTGGCTGATTCACACCTGATTTTACCCCTGAGATTCACTGACACTTTACCTGCCCAACTCCCACCAATATGACCACGTGTGGATAATAAGACAATGGGCCCTCAACACAAATATGCAGAGGGGCCCAGAACCTCTCATATACAGAAACAAGACACAGAAATAGTGATGGTTTTGTGTCTCTCTGTAGTTATAACTCATCTTTTAGTGGTCATTTTGTGTCTCCTCTTGGTTGTTTTTTGTTTCTTTGTTGGTCATTTTAGTCTCTACCAAGTCAGTATGTGTTAATTTGACCTTTTGCAGTATTTCATTCATGAGTATGATCTTTTGATTGATTTCAGTTCTGGAGCGCAACTGTGCCAGTCTACAAAATATATATA
>NC_056465.1:21312229-21340377 GCF_008729295.1 Plectropomus leopardus
TATCATTATTATTATTATTACAGACACTGCTCTCCTTCAGGATTTTGTCAATGCATAAAAGGGAAATAGAAAAAACAAGACGGAAACAAAACAAAACAAACAATTCTGCGGGTGTCGCGTGAAGGTACTCACCGTTGTCAGGACAAAGCTCGTGAGCTCTCGGGACATGGCGACTGCGCCGCGCCGTCATGTCCGCCGCTCCGTCGTTCCTTCAGCCAGCTCGCGGTTGTCGTTGTTCACCTGTGTAGGTGTAAATTCATAAACGGTTGTTGGTGGTGTGTGCTGAAAACTTTTAGTCTTGTCCTCTTTGGATGGCTCGCCTCTGGCAGCTCCCTCGTGGCGTCTAAGCAGTTCACAGGCCTCTGGAGCTCTCACCTGTTCTCCAGGTGACACTGACTAGCAGCTAATGAGTCATGTATCACGCCCCTAAATGTGACGTCAGTGCAAACCCTGCTTCCTACCACCTGCTTAAACCACACCCACCTCTACAGGATATTAACATACAGATAAAGCCATCATAACATTAACGTTGTGACTGCTACTTGTATTAGATCTAACAGTGCGACTACATGGGACTATACCTTTGCACTTTCTTTTTTTATAAACTTCCCACTGTGAACCTCTGCTCATTCTTTGGACAGTTTTGCACATTTTTGCACAAGATACCACCCCTAAACACTGCACTGCTCTGTCTTTTTAATTCAGATATACTGACCTTTTTTTTTATAATACTCCATCAATATAATTTTCTTATATGTATATGAACTTTGCAATATTGTAAGAGAAAAAGTTCATGTTCTCTTATTCACACTATGCACTAATGGGTCAAAGAATGAAATTTATATGAAAATGTACTTTGCAAAAAAACACACTGATTCTGGTATATCCAACTATACTAATGCTGTAACTATTACCGCTACTAATATTGCTATAGCCTATACTTATTACTTTTACTATAACAAGCCCCTTGAGGCAAATTGTGCTACATATCTACCTCACATTGTGATTGGTGATATGATACTATATACATTTTATTTTATTTATATTGTTTATTTGATTGGGACAATGCAAATGAACACAGCACAGTACAACTTTGACCTGTTACAAACAAGCTGTAGTAACTGATGCTTCACATAAAGAGATTATAACTATTGCTAGTTTCCAACTCCTGTCCCTAATTCGGCTTTTAGTAAAGAAAAAGAAGAGAAGATATCAAGGTTACATACAATAGCATGCAACAGTTATGCTAAAATAAAATAAATAAAAACTGATTTGACTTACCCGCCACTATTGTTATATTTATATTTTTAGGTCACTCTAATGTATTTCTTCTTCTCTCCAGCTCCACCCAGATTTGTGTCTCGACTGGAGAGTGCTTGTCTGATAGAAGGAGAAGATATTCAGTTTACCTGCTCCACTCTTACTGCTCCTTTACCACGTATCAGGTATGGTGACACAGACCTAATGTAACCACAGTAGTTACTACATGGTATTTTGGTCATTGTGTGCATCAAACACATCCTCCTTTGGGTTTGGCAGGTGGTTGAAAGATGGCAGAGAGTTGACTGACCCGCAAAAATACTTCATCCTGAACGACGCTCGGAGTGGGATCTTGTGTCTGACGGTCTTCAGTGCAACAGAGGCAGATATCGGACAGTATGAGTGTGAGGTATAAAACACATATCCATTATGTCTGTAATGTATGTAGATAGTCTCATTGATATTAGAGAGATACATATTTAGATACATTATGTTAAATGTTGATTTGTTTTTAGCTTTTGAATGAATTTGGCTGTGTGAAGTGCAAGGCCGGACTGTGCCCCGCTTATGTGCCACCGATTGAAGACGACCAACCACAGGACTTACCTCCTAAAGGTAGGGCAGCCAGAGCCGCTGAAGGTAAATATCCTCCACGCAGGGTGAAAACCCCTGACTGGGTTTTCATGTGGATGCTCCACACTTTCACCAGTTCAGCCGTGAGAGAAGAAAAGCACATGCCATTGTCCAGTTTCACTTCAGTTCACCTCATGTCTGATCCTGTCACCCTTTTTTACGTCACATCATATGACATCTCTTCACATACCAACAAACTGCAACAATTTGCATCAATTTCCACTTTCAACCACTACCACTCATCCATTTTATCCAGTCAATGCCATTTTCCCTCTTTTTTTTCCATTTCAAACACACTCACATCATACGTAGTTCCGACTACCATCCCAGGTGTCACTTGATCCCCAGGGATTATGGCACGGACTACATTTTTTTATATTGTGGTATGCATGAGCTAAAAGCACCCCTACACACATTTTCACCTTGTCTCATTTTTCCATTTCTTGTATTGCCATTTGTTTTAAGTGTTTAACTCGGAGAGCAGCGTATGAAAACGAATGCATATTGTAAGTTCACACTAACTGAATCAAATATCAGTGGCTAACTCCTCTCCCAAAACATTACAATGACCACATTAAACACATACCTAAACATAACCATCTGACCTAAATCTTAACCGTTCCTCTTTGGTCACGATTATATTTCACTGCTCACTTCATCTGTTCTTCTCGCTAGCCAAGAGCTTTTACTACTTTGCATAATTCATTTTGAGAATCGTTCTTGAGGCTTCTGTTTGTGTGGATGTATGTCTGTATATAGATTTTGGGATGCATTTTTTGTGTGCATTTATGGATGTATACTTGTGCATGTAGTTATTTGCAGATGTATTTTGTGTATGGACTTGTGGATGAATCTTCTTTATCTTTCACTATTTTGACTTTTATAAATGACTTTTGGACAGGTGCCGCAAACACTAAATACAGCACGTAGTTTTTGTGAATATATTTACAGTACTAATGCTGCTGTGATTGTTCATATCAAATAAACTTAACAAAACTGCAGTAACAGTTTTATAAGAAAAAAAATCACAAACTTAACACCTACCAATAACTATTTCTAACAACTTTCTACTGTCATAACCCAGGGGGATCTAGTGGCTACCATTCAGCATAGACACCATACTGTACTTCTCAGCATCCTCACGCATGAAAAGACATCATCACATTTATTGTATGGAATGTTTTTGTGTTTTTCATCATGTTTTCACTTTCCACAGAGGGCATGGGTTGGGACAGACAAGATTAATTCAATAAGGAGAGACTGGTGGATGTAGTAAAGATAACTGCACTGGATAATTGTAGTGGTGGTGGTTAGTGACTCTGCTGAAACCGAATAAGCTATATTAATTTGCGATGTCTAGGCTGCAATGGGGAGGTGAGGGGTGTGCACAAAGGTAGCATGAACCTACTAAAAGCAGAAATAGAGTCATATTTTAAAAGGCAGCAGCAAGATGATAGGCTAGCAATGACGGTGTGTTGCTGTATTGCTTGTATTGGTTAAATGTGATCAGCTGAGCAAGCAGTTGTATGAGAGCATGGGTGCGAGATGTGAATGGCAGGTATGAGAAATACATTTTAGACCAAAGCATTAAAAATCTCTCTGACAGAAAATTTTTCTAGAGCTTAATTTTTCCCCCATTAGACTTAAAGTCAGACAAACCTCGACATGCCAAAACTAACAGCAGTAAATAATATAAAGAGATAGTAACTATTACTTTCCTATATTGCATAGTTTGTGCCAGTATCTATTATTTATCACTGTTACCATCACATAGGGTTAGAAATCAAAGTAATATAATACAGTGTAATAGGATTTAACCAAGTTCAATAGAATTAATACATGTTGATGAAAACCCACTGTAAGTTTGACTTACAATATTCTTTATATGGACTATAAAGGTGTCTCAGTCACATATATACTTTTTTTCTTGATTTTCAACACTAGTTCACCATGTTTTTCCTTCCATTGTCAGTAACCTACATGTTTTTCCATCTTCCCTCTACTATTCCTAAAGCAGGAACTTCCACACATGGACCGTTCCATGTAAGTCATCATTGTCATGATAACAAATAACCATTCAACATTCCCCTTTTCTCCTCTCGCCAACGCATGCCCAGCTAACTCTTCACTCCTACGAACACAAGATGGTCATGTGCTCGGCAGTTGTCCCCTTTACCCTCATGCAGGAGTGAGCATACGCTCATGTCCTATTGGGTTAGTGGGGTTTAACCCTCGCGTATTGAGGTAAGAAATGCATTGTCACTGTTTCCGGCATGTAAGGTAATGTACTCTTTCATTTTTCATTTTCCAATGATACAGCATACAGAAAGTACAGTCAATGCAACATTATAATAGATTATTTGAAGTATCTAATGCTTAAATTCCTACTGACTGGCATTTTCGTTTTTACAGATGCTGACTCAGAGGGCTGGTCCACTGCCTTTGTGAAGAAATGGCTTCAGACTGATTTCAGCCCCACCTCTATTGCTCAGATGCTCTTCCCTCCTGAACACCCAGAACAGTACGTTTAGTGCCAATAATATTGCTGTATTAAGCCTCCTTTCCTTCCTTTGAAGTGAACAGACATCGGCCACAACCTGGTAAATTTTGTCTATGGTCGCTTGATTTAATAGTTAGTTAGAACTGGATGGTAGAGGAGTAAAAATGTAAAATGTAGAATCCATAAAGTAGTTCTATCTCACACAGACTCTGCGCTCAAATGGACTCTATGGTTAGTACTCTCCTGAAATCACCAGCATGCATCGGTCCACCAATAAGTCAAATATGGACATGTCTACTGGTATACATGTGGAGCCCACAGTATAAAGTAGGAGCAATCGGTGTGACTGGGTCGATTTTATGTCGTGACAGGGCTTTCATTTGTTGTTGTATTTTGTGATAATTTATTTGAATTTAGTTTCTTTGCAGAGTATTAAAAATAAATCATATACATACATAGCCACATATTATACCTATGTGTCTGTATGTTTTACAAATTTTGTGGGTACTGAAACTCCAGCAGCAAAATTAACATATATACTGTATGTATGTATACACATGCCTACACATGTCCATATAAAACACAAACTGATACATCAATACATGTATCCTCACATCATTCTTCCCCCCAAAGTAAAAAAAACCCAGACGAACAAAAAAAACCCAACACATTCAGCATAATGAACAATGAATAAGTCTTATAATGACCAGCCTGATTTATATAGATTAATTAGGCCTGACCTTCTCCATTGCAGGGCGTTCATTTATCGGGATCCAGCCATAGCATCCATGGCATCCAGTCAGGGCCTGTGTGAAATAAAAGCACGTTAAGATCTTTATGTCTTTATGTCTTTTTATTTATCGTATCTTTGTGTCCAGAGCTGTAGTGGGTAGCACTGAAGAGGCTGTTCCCATCTCAGTACCCATGGATCAGGCGGTGCAGCAGCCTCTGTGTTATCCAGAGGAAGAAGAGGAGATCTACATCTCAGAGCAAATGCAGGAGATCACAGATGGTATTATTGCCTCTTTAACATTAGAGCATGACATCTATCAAATGTTGTGTGATTACTGACTCATCCAATCTCTTATTCAGCTCCTCCCAACGTCCAGGTACCGGCTGAGGACCTGTGTGTAGAGCCTGGCCAACCAGCTACATTTACTGCCATAATCACAGGAAGACCTGCTCCTAACATACAGTGGTACAAGGTAGGAGTGCTGCAATCAAAAGGTTGCCATCTAAAGACAAGACATTTTTTGGGGTGGTTGGGTTGTCTCATGATTTAGGGGATAGAAAAAATATCATATTTCTACCACACAAGTCACTTTTGTGTATATTGTCTTTATGTACCTATGTTTAACAGGGAAGCATAAAAAATAGCTCTAGTTTATGCATTTTTTTCTTATAAAATATAAGTACTAATTAAAGCTGCAAGCAGCGATGAACGAGCCCTCGCACCTCTGTGTGTGTCAGGGCTACTCGCTGGACGCAGACTGATGTGGCCATTTCTCCCTGAGAAAGGGCAACACTGTGCCTCTGACTCTGTCTGTGTGTGTGTGTGTGTGTGTGTGTGTGCGTGTGAGGGCCAGCTAAAGCCGCAGCTGTGATACATTTGAAAAGGGCGCCAGCCTGTGTGACTATGGCAGAGCCCTATGTGGTCTAATCTGCTGCTTTTACAGTGCTGAGAGTAGTGTAAACAATAGAGTAAGACCGCACTCTGCTGGACAAACTATAGAATGCAACCATTTCAAAACCACCCCAGCATCATTTTCTGCATCATATGGTCTGTGAACAGAGTTTTCCTGCATTTGGGAAAAACATGTGCAGAGGTGAATTGCTCCATTATTAATTTTTGTATGTCTTCATGAAACGGGCTGGAGGGGCTCCTTCGTTGAAGTCTGTTAGGTGGCGCTCTTAAGCCATTTTTTTGAGCCCATACAAGTAACCCGTAAAATATCAAATTTTTCACCAGTCCTGATGTCTGTGCAAAATTTGGTGACTTTTTAAGTATGTTAAGGCCCTCAAAAATGTGTCTTACTTGTTAAAAAAAAAAAAAAAAGAATTCCTTCGGTTTCAATAGGGTCCTCGCACTGTTGGTGCTCAGACCCTAATAACAGTTTACAGTCATGCTGCCTCCTCTGAGAATTAAGCATTACATATTTTTATGGGTTCAACTTCCACCCTTTAGAGGTCACAGAGGTCACAGGAGGAGTTAACATTGTTTAAAGGGGTACCAAGACAAAAGTTTTAACAGTATTTATACACTTTGTAGCTGTCCCTATTAAAACTTGACTCTTTCTGTGATTGGAGGACGAAGAGGAGCTTACAGCCAATGAGAATGTGGAGATAGTGCAGCATGGTGCGCGCTGCTCAGTGACCATAGTGTGCCCAGAGGGTGAGGACAGTGGCGTATACACCTGCTTCGCCTACAATGACTCCGGTCACGCATCATGCCAGGCAGAGCTGACAGTGGAGGAAGGTGAGACAACAACAATGCTGCCGTGCATCATTATTTTCGATCAACAGATGCTCAGCAAAGCTTAGGTGCGAAGGATGTCACAATATTGCATTATCGTAAGAAAGGTGATGAATATATTGTCCTCAGTTTTGGTTCGAACCAGATTTTTTTTCTCTGCAGGGCTGCTGGAGTGTCAGGAGAGAGAGGTGGAGCTGGGGAAGAGAAGAAAGTTATTTTCTGTCTATGACGTCCACGAGGAAATTGGAAGGTGACCTGTTCTTCATAATGATGTAGTTCGACCTGCCCATGACCCCTGTTTATATTTGATATGATCAACATCATTCCTGTGTTTTAGGGGAACTTTCGGGGTGGTAAAGCGTGTAATCCACAGACGAACAGGGGAAGTGTTTGCTGCCAAGTTTCTGCCTTTGCGGAGCAGCACTCGGACCAGGGCCTTCCAGGAGAGGGACCTGCTGTCCCGCCTGGCTCACCCCAGAGTGGCCTGTCTGCTGGACTTCTTCTGTACTAGACGTACTCTTGTGCTGATCACAGAAATGTATCCTTTCTGTAACATAACACAGTATAATCTCTCTTTATTTCCTCAAAAGGGGTTATGAGTTTGAGTTCTTTAACACCATTTTAAGCTGCTGTTCTCATGGACTTCTGGACCATTTATTACTGAAAGGATCGGTCTCAGAGAAAGAGGTGCAAGATACATTTATTCCCTACATAACCATTTTATCCTGAAAATATGATGCTTATCTCCTAACGAATATTCTACACTTCATTTCAGGTTCAGTCGTACATACAGCAAATCCTTGAAGGAATCGGCCACATTCACAGCATGAACATTTTGCATCTGGACATTAAAGTAAGATTTTCTGTCCAGTCAACATCGCATTATTGACTTTGTCATTATTCTTTATGTGCTCCTTAACTCCATTTTTATTTATTTTCCCTTTAGCCTGATAATATCCTGATGGTGTATCCGCCCAGAGATGAGATCAAGATCTGTGACTTTGGCTTTTGCCAAGAAATAGACACGTCCAGACACCAGTACAGCATGTTTGGTACACCAGAGTTTGTTGCCCCTGAGATTGTTCACCAAGAACCAGTGACTGTGGCCACTGATATTTGGTGAGTTATTATACTGATCTGGCATCAGATGGTGTTTGCAAAAACCTTTTGTGAATTTTATTGTGTGTAAATTTCTAGACCTCTAATGTCACAAAGAGTTTTAAGTGAAGTTAAAATGATTTGTGTGCAATTGCAAATTAAAGCACAAAATTAAACAAAATGACATTAATATCTCTTATTCTCTCTGCTAGGTCTGTAGGTGTTATAGCCTATATTTGGTATGTATCACTGCACTTTTCTTTTTCTTTCTTTTTTTTTTTATTTTTTACAAAATCTTCAATATACATTTTATCAAAAAGCTGTGCATATTACATGAGTTGTTGTTATCTTTTTCTTTAAAGTCTGGTATGCCGATGCCCTTTTGTGGGTGAGACGGACCGTGCCACACTGCTGAGGGTCGGGGAGGGGACCCTAAACTGGGACGCCCCTGATGTGACGTACAGGAGCCCTGAGGCTCAAAGCTTTCTCCACATGCTCCTCCAGCCAGATCCAGAGTAGGGAACCTGATTTAATATTGCTTACACTGCCCCATCAATCCAGTCTCTTCATCATGAGATATTTTCTAAATTTTGTGCAAGTGAAACAAAGTCCAAGTTTATGTAACAAATGAGGATAAAGGTGTCTCTTTGCATTACTGACATCGATGCCATTTCTGAATCAACAAGTCAAACATAACACAAGCCACATGTTGTTTATATTCCTGGTAAAACTGCATTTAGCTCATTTTGAACACTCACTGATCAAGACTGAGATCTTGAGGGACTCAACAAAAATTGCAAATAAAAAAATTAATGAAAAGTAACTGAAAGCTGCATAAAACTACATTAACCAGGTTGATCGTTCTTTGTTGCTGTTCTAGCATCTCTTTCACATAACAAACAGTAATCTGATCAATGTTAATATCAAAGTATTCCTTGTAGAATAATATAATATTTGTTCAGCATCTCCAGTGTTTCGTTTTCAAACAGCTACAGGGATGTAGTGGTGGGCTCAGGTCGCCAGTACACACCGACAGCACTATTTTTTCTTAGTGCAACATAACACACATCTGACTACTCCCAATTTTGTTTTCCCCTGTAGGAAACGACCTTCTGCCTTTGAGTGCTTGAGCCACCAATGGCTCCAGGTGAGAGCAAATACAGCACGTCAGGTGTTTTAATCAAACAAACTACTGTGCTACTTAGAAAAAACAACTAAACACTTGTTTGTGTGTTTACAGGACGAACATGCAGGAGAAGATACTGATGAAATCAACACAAAGACTTTGAAAATCTTCATCTCGAAAAGGAAATGGCAGGTGAGTTCACTGAAACATCGACCTCTGGGGAATAAAGGAAGGCACTGACTAGGTTCTTGAAATGCTGACGGTCCTGAAGTTCAAGATGATTACATGAGTTTAATTCAAAGTAGATCATATAATGTCCTACAAGAAAACATATTGTCAAATCTGTCTTCACCACTATCTTTCCCATCTCTCTCGCTAGCGTTCTTTGACTTGCATTGGGTCAGTTCTCACACTGAGACATATCCCTGAGCTGCTGGATGCTCCACTCAGAGAGACTGCGGTGACGGTGCCTCGAGAGCCCCAGGAACACAGCAGCACCTCCCCGAGCAGCGGCTCCTCGTCTGAGTATGATGAAGCTGACTCTTGGGACTTTTTCCAGCACTACAGCCCGACTGAGGAGGAGGAAGAAACAGAGGAGGACTATGATCCTTTGACAGAGAGAGCGCAAATCCCCGACTCTTTGGCCAAACTCCACCTGGATGCAGAGGAGGAAGAGGAAGTGACATTAGGGGAGGAAGAGGATGTGGAGATGGTGGGAAGGAGGAGTGTACTAGAGCGGAGTGTGAGCAGGCAGTCAGTTGCGTCATCAGATGTGTCGAGCCAGCAGACTCCTCAAAGGGAGCGCAGGTTCAGCAGGGACAGCAGTCAGTCTCTCTACCTATCTGATGGGGACGAGGGCTCAGGGAGTGACGGAGGTCGTATTCCTCGTGGCAGCGTCATCCGAAGCACTTTCTACAGCACCTCCCATCAGCTCTCCCCCATGTCTGCCAGACACATGACATTACGGGACAAATTTCAGGCCAAGAAGCAGGAAAGAGGTCGGAAACCACTCCGGAGAAGTTTTTCAGGACGTCTCAACGAGCCTCTTATTGAATACGTGGAGGATGAGACGGAAACAAATCGTGGTCAGAGACGAGGGTCAGTCCAGCCCACAATGCAGAAGTCCTGCTCCTTTGACAGTGGCGTTAGCCTCGCCCACACAAACGTGCCCCCTCATCGGAGGAGCAGATCTCTTGATGAGAGTTCTCGACGATCTCCCAGCTCACCCACGCGGACAAAGTCAGGGGAAGAAGAAGGCTCCCAAAGTCTAAAGGAAGATTTCACAGATGACGAAGTGGCAGGGAGAAACCGTTTGGCCATCCCGAGCCCTCGGCGACCCCCAAGAAGACGAGGCTCCGTCTCTCCAGTAGAAGGGAGTCACATGTCTGGTGGATCGTCTGTTCCCTCAAGCCTCCTTACTGGAGACAGAATGAGCCCCAGGTTGGATCAGGAGCGAGCAGCAGGCGACACCTTCGCCGGCTCCCAGGGGTCTCTGGCTGAGTCGTCTATTTTGGAGCATGGTGGCTCTGAGTCTTCCAGTAGACTCGGCTCCTATGAGGAGCTGAGTCACGGTCATCTCAGAGGAAGATACAGATCAGGAGAGATTGAAGGGTATGATGATCAGGGGGAGCCTCTGATTTCGCCATCCCGGCACTCATTCCAAGAAGTTAAACCTAGAAGCTCATTTCCCCAGGCACCGCCGCGTAACCGCACTCGCTCCAACCCTAACTTAACCATTAACAGTAGAGGTCAGCCAGGAACCCCACTAACAGCAAGCCCCAGTCCCAGCCTGTCCTCTCTGCAAGCCCCAGAGAGGCCCCCCAGAGCCCGGGACAAGAAGGAGGGCGGTGGCCTCCAGAGACATGCGTCCGCTCCAGCCCTCGAAGCCCGGCCACCCACAGGCAAATCACCCAAGCTGGGACTGCTGAGGATCTTCCGCAGGCAGTCCTGGACCGGTCATTCATACTCCCAGCTGGACAACACAGAGTTAGGACCCACACTAGGAGAGATCATGAAGCCAGACACTCCTACCATGTCTTTGAGGAAGAAAATGAGAGCTTCAGCCTCGAGTCTGACCAAGCTGTTCTCCAAGTCCTCCAGTAAGGAGGATGTGAGTAAAGGAGGTGAGCTATTGGAAATCATACTCATTTTATTTGATCAATAAATAAAAATTGATTTAAGCAGCACCATTTTAAGGAAAAGCCAACGACACAATATATAGATATTGTGTGAGAAATTTTATCCAAGCAATTGTTTTTTTCCTTTTTGTGTTATTTGTCTTATTCAACAGGCCCAATAGTTAAAGGATCCGCTCCCATCCCTCCTGAAAGGCATCGTAGCTCTGGTCTTGAGAGCCCAAAAAAGAGGACCTCCAAACTGCTGCCTTCTCTTAAAATACCTGCATTCAGAAAGACAAAAGGTTGTGAATAAGCTGCATTCTGTTGATTATGTATTTCTAGTCCAAAATGGTTAAAAATCGTAATTTTACTATAAGCCTGGCTGTTTATGTTTGTTATTTGCCATGATTTCCAGATCTGCTGGTCCGTCCCAACAAGGCTGAAGTTTTCCAGTTAGATGGAGGTGGAGTCCTGCTGGTTTGGAAACCAGTTCAGTCCAGTGACCCTGTCACCTACTGTGTGCAGTACTGTACGGATGGTGGGTTCACAGCGATAACACAGCAACACAAATGTAATCGGTGGTTTGTGTTAAAAGGAAGCCAAATTAATTTTTTTATGTTAGTTTTTTACTTTATGCTAGACTACCACTATTGCTTGAGCATCATGACCATTAAAAGTTGTGGATTTCCAAGTAAACCACGTGTTATGTGCCTTGTCAGGAGGGGAATGGACGGTTCTGTCGGAGGAGGTCACTGAAAGCTGCTTTGTGGTAAAGGACTTACCCCGAGGAGCTTCTTATGTGTTCAGGATTGGCTGCATCACCAAGACAGGAGCAGGACCATTCAGTGATGCTTCAGCACCTGTTGTTATGGCAACTCATCCTGAAGGCAACAAAACTCAAACACAATATGCTGCATGTTTGCTGTTAAACATGTGTTATCAAATCCATTTAATTTTTCCCAATTTTTTAGAGTCTATTTTTGATCTAAGATCTTCACTGGTTTGGTGTTTTCAACATACAGATTTACAAAAAACAACTGTAAAAATGTACAAACGGGCACCACAAAGAGAGTTACATTGTTTTCACCTGTATTTACTCTGTTGTACAGAGATCCACATTCCTCTCATCCAGACTGAGTCACTGGGGTCAAAGGTCACTGGGTCAGAACAACAGACTGCACACAGGAACTACAGTTTTCTCTCTGAGATCAACAGGTGGGATTTTTAAGTCGAAGTTGCCCTTTTTGAGTAAAACCATAGTTAACCTAGCTGTCATGTTATTTTTTTCACTACTCCAGTATTTACTTTGTAAAACAAAATCAAGTGTTTTCCAACAGACTTTACCTGCTTATTCAGTGTCACAAAGGACTGGAATTAGCTCTGGGATGCAGTCCATAAAGGATAGTCTAATCTTGTTCCTCCCATTTCCCTTTTCTCAGTACAGCTTTCTCTGTACCTCTTTTGTTTTGTTTTCTCACAGGGGCCGTTTCAGTGTAGTTACCGTGTGCAGGGATGTTGAGACCAGCCAAGTGTTTGCTGCTAAAATCACCCCATATCAGGCAGAGCAGAGACAGCTGGTGCTGAGGGAATACCAGCTGCTGAAGAGGCTTCATCACACTCACCTGGTGCAGCTGCACGCCGCCTATTTCACCTCCCGTTACCTGGTGTTGGTGGAGGAGCTCTGTCCTGGCAAGGAGCTGCTCCACAGTCTGGCAATGAGGTAAAAGAAGGCTTGAGAAACACACAGACCAAACTGTTTGTGTGTGGATTTATACACTGAGGAGCAACATCAAGTAGGAGAGATAATGCAGAAAGAAGTGACCACCATTTAATTTCAAAATAAGACGCTGTAATTATTCTAAAAAGAGAGGTGGAGAAAAAACAAACACTACAAAAGTGCACTCAGTAGACTGCAGATCTATGTCGGACATTTGTGAAATGAAGGGGAAACAATATGCAAGTTATATTATCAACTAACCAGAGGAGACAAGCCATATGGAGACAAACCTCAGACACAATCTCCCCACATGTATACACACACACACACACACACACACACACACACACACACACCACATATATACATACACAGATCATCAAATCAAAATGGGACCAGACTTTTCTTCGTATGTCAGTTTTTGAGCCATGACAAAGGACAAACTATGGCAGACATGCAGACATAGCGGCTCGTTTTTAACCAAGCTGACTGCCAGAAAAGCCTTTTGCTGAGCGAATTTGTTAATCACTTCTGGCCCCTACCAGCCAGTTTCTAGCTGGCACATACACCATTATGACGTCAGAAAGATGCTGGACTCAATAGACGTTAAATTTAAGTTAAAACTTCACGTTGTGTGGACGTTCACTTTATATTTTACAAATGCTGGGTATTGTTCTCCATATTTTACAAATTATGTTTTTGAATGTTTAGGTTACATGGGCATGAGACTTTTGGAGGATGACGGTTACTTAACACAACTTAAAACCTATGAAATATCAGCATAATCTGATGTCAGTATTATACGTTAAACTGACGTTGTCATTAGTAGTTGTACTGACATTGAAGTTCGCTCACCTGATCTCAGGACCTAAATTCAACCAAATATTAAACAATGTTCATGGCCGGCTACATTAAGAGGAGTGAGGAGCCAGCAGTCAATGATGCTATAAAACAAGTTTATCAACAGTTGAACAGTTCATCGCAACCACGACAGCTCCTTGAGCATAAATGTGATATTAGGTTGATGGTTCCAGTAGTTTGCAAGTTTAGCTGCGGACAGACATACAGACACACGACCAAACCGATTTTTTAATGAGAAGTACAGCTGTTTTCATGTGATTTAAACACATTTTGAGCAGTTTTAAGATAATCTGCACAAATCAAACTAAACACTGAATTCAGATGTATGAATTTCCAGATGGCATATGACCACTTATTGTAACAAATCAATGTAATATCTTGCTTTTTATTATCCATTTCCTCTGGCAGACCTTTGTCAAAGAGGTTATTTCTATGCACCCAGAAGCCATTTGTGATGATCCTTAACATAATGTAGTTAAACCTAAGAAACCTGTCTTTCTGTGTTCGTGCCCTTTCAGAGATCTGTACGCAGAGTCTAACGTTGGCGAGCTGCTGGTTCAGATTCTGAGTGCGGTCGATTACCTCCACAGCCGTCGAGTCGTCCACCTGGACCTGAAGTCTGACAACATGCTGGTGGATGATTGTAACCACCTGAAGATAGTTGACTTGGGCACGGCTCTGTCCTTCACACCTGGTCAGCCTCTCAACGTCGAGCACATTCACGGCCTGTCGGAGAGCAAAGGTACTGATGTCTGACCAGTTTGATTTCAAAAGTCAAACTAAAGTGTGAAAGATTTTGATGCCTGCATTGTCGTAGATTCTTCTAGTACACTAAACCTTTGACTGTCATGGCCTCCAACAGACTGCCGCGGCAAAGGTACACATTCATTGAGGACGGATGGATGGAAATAATTCAGCCTAACTTCACCCACCTCAGCTGATCCTAGCTACCATAGCCTAACAAGTCTATTTTCTATCTTCTAGTTTTGAGTCATTTTCTTAATTAAAAAAATAAGCATGTGAGTGAATGTGGCATTGCCAGTAACAGCACAACTCTTTATGAACAATATCCCGTTTCTGTCTGTTTTGTCAGTTTATATTGTCCTTCCTAAAGCTCCGGAAATCCTTGAGGGTCAAGGTGTCGGGCCTGAAACGGACATCTGGGCTATTGGAGTTCTGTCCTTCATCATGTAAGTAGAGATGCACAGATGAATTAGCTGCACAAAATGCAAACATATTTAGGAGAGTTTGTGGCTTCGGCAAAGTTATTCCCTTTGTACTAAAGGATCAGATTTTGTACAAGTTGCATCCCCTCCATCTATGGTATGGATTATATGGCACTCATATCTACTCATAAAGAGGAGGGCAGACCAAATACTGAGATACTCTAAAAATCATGTGATTCAACATCAATGATTCAACTTTAAATTCTTAAGCTGGTAGCAACATTTGTGATTTAAAAAATATAGGAATAGTCTTATATTGGAAACAAATGCAAAAAAAGTTGGCTAGTGGTGATAAGGGAGGGGAATTAAAAATATTACTTTATTACAATTTATTTTTAAAAAAAGCAGGGATAAAAAATCTAAAATCACAATTTGAATAAAATGCAGTCCAACTTAGGCATAACCTAACAAAACTAAGGAAAGTGAGCCGAGGCCACTTGCAGAGGCAGACTGTGGTACCTGTGCTCCTACTTGCATGCAATAAGTGAAGGGACCTAGCCTCCCAAAAAGATGGCACTCCGCCTCACTGAAAGAAAAATACAAAAGAACTAAAAACAAACCACCCAGATGGTTTAATAATAACAAAATAAGTATAATCTGAACAAAACTATGTGGCTAATCAACATAAACAGCTAGATAGAGGGCAAAAAAGAGTTATAGTAAAATTCTAAAAGGGCTAAAAAACAGCAGCAGCTTAACCTAAAGAAAATTAACAGGTTTAACCATGCTGTTTGCTGAAATGTGCATTGTGGGACTCGACTCACCAAGGTAAGCAGGGCAGCTGGGTATTCTTCATGCATCATGTGCAGCCAGCAAGCAATCAAAGCTCCTCTAAACAAAATGCAGGAAAATAAGTGTGCAGAGAAATAATTTGATTGTCCATCTGAAGTCTAATCGGCTACACGTACCTGCAGCAGCACATCCAGCCACACTTCAAGGAGAGGCCAAAATACTGAGCTTGCCAACAAGGCTGTGTATGATCAGACCTTGATGAGGGGAGTGGTTGGGGAGGAGTGAGGCCTGAGGCTGCGTTCAGCAGCACTACATGATCACACTGACAGACTGGAAGAGAGAGCACCTCACCACAATGAAATGTTTACCAACTGACTGTATCTTTTGTGGTGCTGAGATGCTAAATTATAAAGTAATTTGGTAAAACACAATGTTTTGAGGTTTTTTGTATTCTCTTTCCTGTCTTCACCAGGTTGAGTGCCGACAGCCCGTTCCATGCTGAGCACAGCTGGGAGCAAGACAAAAACATCAGGAAAGGAAAGATCCAGTTTGGGCGTTGTTACCCCGGTCTGTCAGAGGGAGCCTTAAACTTCATGAAGAGCAGCCTGAATAACAAATCCTGGTGAGTATCTCTCTTAAAATGTAGTTCACAACAGAAAGCGTGTTTGTGTGAAACTTTGTATTTGTACGTTGGGAACATATTGTTAATGAAATGTGTATATTCTGATATTATTCTAATGTGATAAAAACTTTGTAGGGGGAGACCCACTGCAGCCGAGTGTCTCCAGAACCCATGGCTGCGAGCCCACCGAGCCCCACACAAAGGCCGGCACTCCAAAGTTTGTTTCTCCACAGACAAGCTTAAGGATTACCTCAAACAGAAGGAGGAGAAACGAGACCAGGTCCGCACCAAGCTTCAGGGTCCCTTTTTCCAGTAAAGCAAAACTGCGAGGGTTTCACTTACCAGAAGCTTGCCCTAAAAAGTCTGCATCTTTACAACCAGCTCGCTTCTTTTCAGCTTCTTTTGTGGCTCGTTGGAGCCAGGACAGATTTCTGAAATCATTTTAGTATCTTCTGATTTTGAAAATGTGATGCGTCTTAATGAGTGTTTCAAAATTCATTATCCATTGGCTTCTATATGTGAGTGTGCTTTTGGTTTATATGGAAACATACCAGGGATGAGTTTTAGTTAAAGAGCGCATGAGTTGTAAAATTCAGATTTTGTGACATTAGAAACTGTTGGTTGCTTCTTGGTATCAGACAGATGCACGTGTTTGGCCTTAAAACTGTTTTCTGTGCTTTTCTTCTTCATACAGAAAGCAGATCTTTTTTCTGAGTGACATATTTTATTTAAAAATGTATACATTTTTGCCTTAAAGTTATATTGTACAAATGGGAACTCGATTAGATTTCTATGCTTTGTTGAATGCCTCATAATATATGGGTCAGTCACCTGCCCACATGAGTTGATGAATGAAAGATTCATTAAATGGCACAATAGAGGTCAGTCGTCATCGTCCTCGCATTCTTTATTCAACACGGAAGCATACATGCAGATGTTAAATGTAATTTATGCAGTGATTTTTTTTTTTTTATCTCAGATGCATAAACTTCTGTCATAATTGAATAATATGCAGCATGTGAGTAATTATTTAAATAACAATACAACTGATAACAGTGAAACACTCAACTATGAGGGGATTTATTTCTACTGTATTAAACTTAAACAAAACAAATAAATATAAGTGTAACTACAGAATATTTGCAGTGAGGTACTGACTGATGTGTACTCCACACTTGTGTGTCAGCCAGTGCCAAACTTTAGCTTACAAACACCAAATGTAGCTGTGGATTTGGCGGTTGTATCTGTTGTTTTTCTTTTACAGGGCAGCTGAGTCAGCTGGCAGAGATGTATGGGTCAGATGTTTACGTCTAAATCAACCACTTAATTTATTAAATCTAACACAAATCCCCCCCATTCTCTCTCTGTCAAGAACAAACATCCTTCAATTCAAAGTCCGTCTTTTCTTTCTTCACTGAGCGTTATGTACTGAGCAAACCTCCGACCATGTAACGCAGAGGGTAAAAGACAAACTTCTCCAAATGAAAGTTTATTTTGAGTTTGCAGGGTGTGTTGGCGCTTCTGTCCAGCAGCAGAAAGGCTGTTTGCTTCTTATGATTTGGCCTCCTTGACTTTTTGGATTTCCTGTTTAAAGAGAAATGAGGCACACTTTTACATTTCGCACGTTTAAAGCATGTTGCTGTTCAGAGCATCAGGGAGATAAAATGGTTTGTGGAGCAGCTGTTAGACAGGAGTATCAATATATTTATGAAACAAATGAGCGCAATGATATTTTATGGTTTTACTCACATCGCTGAGGATGTCTTTCAGCTCCTCGTAAGCCCTCTCTAAGTCATCATTGATGATAACAACATCAAACACTCCGGGCTCGTTGCCTATGAAGAGATTTGGATCAGCTGCTTGTTGTCTTTATTACAGTATCATGTTGGAGGAAAACTGCAGAGAAACTTACTGAGCTCCATATCCATGCGTGCCGCCTCCAGCCGTTTCTGTAAACTCTCCTCTGTTTCTGTCTGTCTGTCCCTCAGACGTTTTTCCTGAGAAAGACGATGAAAAAAGATATATTTCACCCAAGAGTACAACACAGCTATCATTTCTGCAGCTCACATGCCTCACAAAGTCGTATATTTTATATCTTATTTATCTCAGATCCATTTTGTCCCTCACTATCTTGTTTTTATTAATTTTTCCAAAATAAATCTAGGTATTAACTGCATGTAGCAATCAAAATTACCACTTTTTCTCACTCTTTGACAGCTGACTCTTCACAGGCAAGAACAAATCTTGAAATATTGCAATATTTTATATGGATGCAACATATTGAGTTGGACACTTACCAGGATCTCCATGGAGGGAGGCTGGATGGAGATGTAGATGGGGTTTAGGTCAGTCTCTTTAATCCTCTTCACTCCCTGGATGTCCACATCTAAGATGCAGATTAGGTTCTTGGCCAGCACGTCTTCGATGGCAGCTTTACTAGAAAATCAAAACATTGCTGTATCAGAAAGTCATACAAAACAGGAGGGTTTTTGAACAGTTAGGATGATACATCTGAACATGGAGGGGCTTGAAAATGTCCCAACAGGTATTGAGAGTGTAATCATGTAATTTTTGTGCCTCTAACACACAGTGACCAAGTTAAGAGGATCGCTGCATTGATCCAATCTGCTCAGACTCGTACTGTGGTGAGTGTTTGTTATCTTCAGAATAAGAGGAAGAGATTAAACGTGACACACACAGTGCTGAGCTGCAGCGTTGCTCTTTTTGACCTAGGAAGGGTTAAAGCTCCACCATCTGCCACCGGGCTATTATATATCCTCTTGATCCCTTCGGCCAGGCCTGAGGGTCTCTTATATAAGACGATAGTCTTTATTTAAACCGAATTAATTTAAATAACTATCAGTGACATTTATACTTTGTGGTATTTTTTCAAATTTTCATCCTGTGGGTGGAATGAAACAGCATTTAGACTGCTGAAAAACACTGACACTATATAGATGAAGCTCATTTTTTGCAAGTGGGCAACTTGCTAACACATGTCCCTTAAATGTTTATCGGAAATGAAATGCCTTTGGGTTTAAAATGTTCAAAGAAGGTGACATAACTAGATATAATGTGTACAAAAAATAGAAATGTCAGTGATTCTGCATATAAATCTGATGTTTTTATGGTGGTTTTTGATTATATGGTGAAAATATTTACCTTGTTCCATACATGTTGCCAGAAAACTCAGCGTTTTCGATGAACTCTCCGTTGTCAATTGCCTCCTGCATGGCCTCTCTCGTCGTGTAGTGGTAGTCTGTAAGATGCAACTTTAATCATGAATTTAGCTCTGATTGAAAACAGGTGATGCAAATCAAATTAACACATACTACAGCTTTTAGTGAAAAATGAGTCAGGGTGTATCAAAATAAACAATAAGCATAGCAGTGATTGCACCCAAAACTAAAGAAAATCCAGGCACATGGGCCCAACTTAATGTTTACAATTTACTGGATAATGTTTTTTGCTTATCTAATAGTGTGTGTTCAATGAATGTTCTCCGCTGAGCTAGTTTTGAGACTGTGTGTGTGTAGGATGCAGTCATTATCTAAGGTAAAAGCATGCAAAATTGATAAATGTTTTATTTATATTAACATAGAGTATAGAGCACATTATTTTGTCCATACCAGATTCTTACGCCTAAGTCTTCACAACATCAAAACTTCTGAGGGATCTAAAACAGCAGAGTTTTAGAAACAAACAAGTTACTACTTCTAGGACTGATGGACACTGTGATAGCACACGATCATTAGCACGAGAACACGAAGGAGTTTGTTCAGACTGAAGCAACAATCTGAAAGGAAACACTGGATAGATTAAGAGGTGGCAGTGCTGTAAACAAATAGATAATAAGCCTAAAACCAGGGCAGAAATTACTTTTTAACTGCATGCTGGAAAACTGCAGTATATTAAATATTTCTATGCAAGATCAAAACTTAAGTTTGGCCCAAAGTGAGCAAAGTTCAAAGTTGTGTTCTAGATTAATAAAAAAAAAAAATCAATTCAGTGTCCAGTGATGTTAGTACAAATAAATATTTTCCCTGTATAAATTCACATTATGAATCCTCCTCCTGTGATGCTAATATCTTGTTGCAAATCATCAGTTCTCCATCAGCCAAACAGGGAAATGGGACACAAAACCTCACGGGACTGGAAATGGGAATCACTACTGAGGCGTCACAGGGGGCTATTTTCAAAAGCTTTTTACTCCAAAGTGTAAACTGTCTGATCCTGATTCCTTAGATCATTAAACGCTTTTCTTTATCCTTTTGTTTGTCACATGTCTGAGTCTGATTCAAATGACAGCATGCCAGGATGAAAGTAACCCCTCTGCTTTAAAATACTGTGATCAGGAATCACACTGAGGTCACCTTTATCTGTGGTTTCTGATTCATTTGGACACGATAATGAGGCTGACTTTTCTAAGTCTTCAGAGGATAAGACGGCTGCTACGGGCAGTAAAGTAGCCCCCAGAAGCATGGGGAGCTTGTTCAGGCCTATGGAGAAAGCAAAAAAGGCACAGAAAGAGGTTTATGCCTTTCTATCAAGGAAGCTATACAGGGGGTACAAAACTATTCGTGCAGTTCACTTGGGAGTAAGAAGTGCTGTGGATATTATTTTAAACCAGGAAGGTAGGGGAAGTGGGGAAACACTGCACAGAAACAGATGTGCAATATGCACTTTTATCACAGTTTGAGCTCTGAAGGCCTGCAAAGGTCTACTGACTTTCATTTGACCAGACAATAAAAAACAGAATCGGATCAAGCAAAAGGTACAAAGACACTTCAACAACTTAAAATGATAATCTGAGCCTGTCTGTGGCAAAAACATTTTTACCACTTTTAATGGAGATACAATTGCTGCTTAAGCTTAAATTGCAGCTGCTACCCAATTTCTGCTGGACCAATTTCAAAAATTGTTGTTCTTATCAGTCTCATGGACACATATGCACATTAAATATGGTCCAGGCTGAAAAATGCACAAGTTATCCTTTTAACGGAATCAAAAACAACAATTTACACACATGCCACTAATTTACAGATGTTCACAGAGCTGCAGCCTGACCAGCCAAATCAAAATACTACACCAAAAATCAAGAGCTTAAAAAAGAAAAGCCAGAGTACAGAGAGAGCAAGAAAATGACAGGAACAGAGAGGCAATGGCCAAAAGTAGTGCGATAAAGCACAAGGTATGGTGGCTGAAACTGAACATTGCAAAAGGTTGACGGACCAGCAAATAAAATCCCCTGTATCAGGCTAAGTTTTAAAGCTAGTAAAGATACTGGCATATGAAACCCGGTACCAACCATGTCATCTTTTTAGGAAGAGAAAAATTATACTCCAAATTTAGGCAACATTTTGGTGAGTAAAAAAAGTTGCATTGTCATTTTTCTAAATTGTGTATTGTAGTATTTTAGTTTATTTTTATAATTGGTAAGGATGGGTGGATGAGGGGCCGAATTTGGAAACTGTCTTGTCTCCGTGTCCATAGTTCCTAATGGCTGGCCTGCACAGTTCTACACATTCAAATCAAGTCCAGGGCTGAGTCCCAGAGCATGATGGTCCTACCACCGTGTGAAGGTGCTAAAAACATCAAACACCCACTTGTGGCACCTGTGCAGATACTAAAGACTGTCACAATGAGTCTGTTTTGAAGCAGAACTACTGTACCTTTTCCATCCTCCTCTCCTGGTCGAGGGTTTCTTGTTGTGTCTGTAAGGAGAGGATTTCATCATTAAAACCCGCCCTGAAATAAGGTGATGGATCATCAGTAATGTTGCTTTTTGAGTGGAATTGCTGCAAAACCTTAAAAGATTTACTGGTGTAGCCTGACACAAAATCTATCAGCAGGTTCAGAATTAGACCATCAAGCCGAGACACTGTGACTGCTGTCCCACTTCCTCCTCAGACAGGAGGAAGCTGATAACCACTTGGCACACAAACGTACGTGACACGCTGAATCCAAAGATGCCCTCATGATCCTTCATCAACTTCTTCATCAGAGTGCTCTTCCCTGCTCCAGAGGGGCCACTCAGCACCAGGGGCCTTGGTCCTGACATTGTTCTGAGACAGACGGAGACATTAAAAGGAAATCAAAATGATATCTTTCAGTGTCAATCTAGAGTGTGAAATGGGACAATGCATTTTATGTAGGAATCATTTTTTTCAGAAAATAACTTGTAATAGATGATTTTTGCCCTTTTGAGTATTTTACTCAAACTTCTTTTAACTTCTTTTCTACATAAACAGTTCTGCTGCTCTGCTGGTAAAGCTCACCAGCTCTCCCTTCAAATGGCCGAAGGTGTAGAAAGGATTATCCTTTGATCCAAGCTTCCCTCTACCACTACGCTCTCAGGAAGAAACCTTCCAACACGCACATCAAGGGTTAAAAGCCGGCCTTTGCCCCGACATTATTGTGGCTTTAATCTCCACTCATAATTAATCGACACTTAGGAAATTCCTATTTCCTTAATTGAAATATTTCAGCACGTCCACGTCCTAATTGCTGACTCGTTAGACAGCCAGAGGCCCAGGGGTTAATGTTAAGAGTGCCTGTTAATGAAGTCATGGCAGGTCAGTCAGCAGAATTAATTGGATCTGGGCCAGGCGGCACAAAGGGTGCAGGACAGGTGACCTATTTGGCTGCTGCGCTGAGAGAGGATGATATTTCAGGGAACGCTGCTGAATAAATTCATTTATAATCCACATTAATACAATTAAGTACAAATACAGTCAAAAAACACCCAATAGCTCCCTTTAACATTTTCCTATTATGGATTATTCACTGCTTTCCCCCACAGTTTTAGAAAAGAACAGCTAAAAAGGTCAATAAATTGCAAACCATCCATTTTGGTTCCCTTTGTCCTCAACCTTGCTGAACATTTAGTCACTCATACAGTTAAAAAAAATTCAAACTAGATGTAATCACATGAAGGAGCCTTTGCAAAGTGAAACCCTAAATGCAAGATCCTGCAGTGACTGAACATTTACTGCACACCAACAGAAAACTGCAGAGCATTTAAAATATGTAAGCAGCAAACAAATACTGTACAAACATATATCATAGATGTGTAGTAGGACATGCTGTAGTCTTAGCTGTACAGTGCAAAAAAAATAAAATGCAGCTCTCCTTTGAGTTGAGGTTTTCAAATTGAAACTCACATTAATCACATTAGTAAATAAACAATTATTTTGTAGGCGAAAAGTTTCATCTTACCTTTCCTCCTGAGCAGTCTGTGTCGTCGAAACGTTCAGTAGCAGATGATTCTTTAGCCAGGCTTCTTAATGGACTACAATGAGTGTGTGTGTTTGTGTGTGCGTGTTTGATTCACTGAAGCAGCTCACTGTCAGTCTGAATTACCACCACCTCCCTTCAGCTCACTGACCAATCACATGTATGCATGCTGGCTTGTTTTTATCCACACCTTCTATACAGGTCACACCGACAACCTGTGCGCAGCGTAGAAGGTTTTGATAAACAAATGATCACTGCAGCAGAAGCTTCGTGTAAATTTGTTAAACCAGAGACTTGTTGCTTAAGCACCAGATTTGTATTTCTGGCTTTAAGGGGAAAAAGCAGGTTAAAGTGTGTAAATATACAGTACAAATCAAACAGAAACTCTTCTACTTAAGGTTGGTGTGGTAGAAACATTTTTAACTTTATCCAGGATAGTTTCTGTTCACACTCAGAAAGTTACATGTATTCATACCTGGCAGCTGCCCAGTACAACCACAGTCTGTTAGAGGAATACTTCACCAAGAAAATTATCATTTGTATATTAGTTACCCACCCTCGTGTTATGTTGAATTCTCACATGCCTCCATGGTGAATTAGGAGTCCAAAAATTCTTAATGAGCTGAAGAAAATGGGGGCCGCGTTTAACAACAGCGAAATTATATCAAAACATGTTTTTACAAATCTAACACAACTTGTGCAGTATAATCCAAGTTTCATGTATTCGGTCATTTGCTCAGTTCTCCCCAAACACATGCATTTTTGCTAAAATGTTACAGCTAGAGCTTGTTGAGGCGCAGTACTTGTCTGTGCATGAGATTGTTTATGTTTTAAATCATAAGGTTTTTGCAAAAATTCATGTGTTTGGGAAGTACTGAGCATACGACTGGATGAATACGACTTAGATTAAACTGTGTGAGTTGTGTAGGAGTTTGTAAATAGATGTTTAGATATAGTTTTACTGCTGTTAAACATGGACCCCATTAACTTACTTCAATTCATAGATTTTTTCTTGTTTTTGGACTCTTTGTTCACCATGGTGGCATATGATAAAACAATGCTTTCTTCACAAATTCAGTAAAACACTTGGTGAGTAATTGATAAACAAATAATTATTTGGGCAGTGAGGTATTCCTTTAAGCAGCTCCACTGGAGCATGTTGGAGGTTAAAGAGGGGGGACTGAGGGTCGTGTTCTGTGCTTTCACTTTTTCAACAACAATGCAGTCACATTTAGAAATCTGGGAAGAAAAATCCAACCATAGAATTTATACACGCTGACTGTAGATAGACACTAAATAACATCATCCTGCTATACCTGTAATGAATTGAGGGTTTTTGTGGTGTTTTACTTCCCTTTGATTGGACCTTGTAGTGTTGGAGTAGTTTTCAGTACCTCACGCAGTAAAAGCTCAGAATAGCAGGGTTTAGTGTCCCTCGACTCTACATGAGCTGTCATGGGCTCTGCAGGACTAATCCTGCACCGACCCACTTCTTAAAGGGCGACTTCACCACATAACAGTCATCATAACAAGACTGTCGACGGGCCTACACAACTCGAGACGCTTCCCGTCCATTCAAACACTTAACAGGTGAATAATCATGTCACCACCTGCAGATAAAAAACATCGTGGACCCTTTTAGATGCACGTTTTATTGTAGTAACATTGATAAAATTAGATTTAATGATCCTATACAAAGAAACACATCAGTGACAAAGACAAAATGAGCCTGAATGTGATGAGATTATTGTAAATGTTTCCAACCTACAGGAGCTAAACAAATAATAAATGATCGAAGCAAAGACAAACTCTGTACAGTAAATACAGTCGGGTTGTTCTGCTAGTCAACATCATATACACACACACACACACCAATCCAAACATACACAAAACTATATACATGTGCTTTGCATGTGATTTCTTTTCCTCGGAAAACAGAACAAAGGGATTACAAAAATGATAAATATTGTCCCAAAGCATTTTTTCTCTTTGTTTATCAGTGCCTGAGCTCTCGGCTGGTTTTCTTCTGATCTGGTTGATGTTGCAGCAGGAACATGGATATTGTACAGGGCTGTGAAGGAAGGTCAAAGGTCACACTTGCTGTTCTGCAACCTATTGGGGATTAGTGGATACACTGATACACAGGTAGGACCAGGAAGGTGTGACGAGGAGGAGGAGGGTGGGAGTCTATGACAGGCCAGCTGCCCACAAGTCCACCCTTGATTGGTTAAAACAGAAGAAGCCCCTCTCCTCGTTCTGTGAGTGGCGGTGTCACAGGTAGACCCGCCTCAGGTCTCCTGGTGAGGTGATGGTGTTGCACTGAGGACATAACTTCTTTGCTCCCTAAGGAAAAGGACGTAAGATTTGACTTTTATTAAGCAGACACTGATTATTGTACTTTGATTTCATGTTCATGTGAAGATTCAGATTCAGAAAACTTTATTGTGACTAAAAATCGTCTCAGACGTGTCTTGACATACAGTGCAAAACAAACTGGGACAATAATCATACAGCATGTTTGTGGAAAAAAAAACACAAATTCGATATCTTACCAGCGTTCGAAGCCAACATTCCTCACAGTGAACATGCCAGCACTGGATAGAGGTAAGAGGAGTTGTGTACGTGTCCTGCAAAGAGAAAACACAGGTGATGATTCCTTACATGTAGTACATAAGGCTGCCACTAGATGTCCATGTGAAACTACAATAAAAGCATTAAAAGATGCTCAATGTTAAATTAAATTTTAGCAATTTCATTTAACAACAAGAAAAGTCCAGCTGGTGTGTTCAGTCTTTTATTTTACACTGCGCTGTTTAGTTTTAATAGCTCATACAATACATATTGTTTTGGCAATTATCTTCATAATGATATGTATAGATTTTGGGGAGGACGGGAAACTTCTCCCTCAAAATTTAGAACATGTGCGTTTGTCCTCCCCGATACAAACTTTAAAGTAGCTGAGGATTTTTTTTAATGCAATTAGAGATATTTTCACCATAAACAGATGCATAAAAAGGCAAAAAATTATGCAAAAAATTCACTTGAATGCAAGATATTCAGCATTTAACACTCAAAATGATCTGGCGGAGGAGCCCAAACGCCATGGTTTTTATTATGTGTCCCCCAAATACTTAAGCTAAACCTATATCCTTGTCCGTAAGTCAAAATGCAGATGAGCAAATTAAGTCTATCATGTTAAAACTTTTGTGTATTAACAAGCA
Source organism: Plectropomus leopardus (assembly GCF_008729295.1). NCBI lineage: Eukaryota > Metazoa > Chordata > Actinopteri > Perciformes > Serranidae > Plectropomus > Plectropomus leopardus. The sequence continues at coordinate 21,339,052 of NC_056465.1, forward strand.
CTGGAATCTGATCAAAGGTCAGTCACAAAATTGTTAAACTTTGCTTTGGTTTTTATTCAGTTCTTGTGGAGTTAAAGAGCTGTTAGTGTTCTCTAGCTGAATGGCTGCAACCTAGATTTTGTTATATGTATGTTTGGCTTTTCATTATAGATTCATTCTTTTTTTCTTTAAAATCAGTTAATCATTTGCTCTATATGTAAATACAATTGTGAAAAATATTAATCACAAGTTTCCAACACATGCCAGCGATACAGTCAGATCAGCTTCTTTTTTTTCATTCAATTAGCCGATGATGTAAAAAGGGAGAAAAGCAGCAAAATCTCACATTTAAGAATCAATAAATAACTTAAAGGATAAATAGTTAAAATATTTTGGATAATTTTTCTGATGCTTTTATACAGTCTATAATAACATAATACAAAATCGACAATATATTACATTTCCACATCAACTAATCATACTGAGAGTCTGCATGGTTATTTAAGTGTGATGTCAAACAGATTTAACTGAGATTTTCAAATGATGTCACTTAAAGTGCTTCATGTATTAAAAAAAAGACTACAAATACAAATCTGTATCAACAGATCAAAATATCATCAGCACATTTATATTTCCTTAAAAAAGCACGACTGATACTGACTTATTGGTCCCTACAGGGATATCAACACTTTCTGCAATACTGCGCTGTTGTCTCTATTTTGTTTCTCTGCTCTGTCGATTTAATTTGCCTTCGTACTCACCATACAGATGAGGCATTTAAATCTGTCTCCTTTAGACAGCTGTTTTTCCAAATCTCGTATCCGAGCTTTAAGTGCATCCAGAGTTGTCAGCGTGGAATCCTCTGAGAGCCTGCACACACACACACACACACACACACATACAGGGATGGACGGTAACAGGAGGGGAGATGGGAGGGTGCGTGAGTTAGGCAGACACTGGAGAGTCATTTATAAATCGAAGACAGATTAAATTATTCGCTGGCCAACATGGACACTGAGCATGAAATTTAGCAGCAATCACATTGCCTGCATTCGCTGTCTCATTTATCATAAGCAGAGGGGTGTGTGTGTGTGAGTGTGTGAGGTGAGGGAGGGGGATTGAGATGTCAGGGTCCTCACAGAGATAGACGTACACACAATTACAGGATGGACTATATGTGCAAACATACTGTACAGCGAGGCAGACGGGCTACAATGCATTAAGCGTGATGAAATGTGCGTCGCCTGCTATGACCTTGATTGATGATATCATCACATTGATATAGTATTATGTATCAGGCTGGTGGGAGTTGGGCAGGTAAAGTGTCAGTGAATCTCAGGGGTAAAA